>NC_092088.1:111740856-111763639 GCF_045679555.1 Salvelinus alpinus | reverse complement strand
CACCTCCGGACAGCTCACTGTATATCCCAACAACAGCTTGGGACACCTCACTGTAGATTAAAACAACAGCTTTGGACAGCTCACTGTAGATCACAACAACACCTCCGGACAGCTCACTGTAGATCACAACAACTCCGGACAGCTCACTGTAGATCACAACAACTCCGGACAGCTCACTGTAGATAACAACAACAACATTGGACAGCTCACTGTAGATTACAACAATACCTCCGGACAGCTCACTGTATATCCCAACAACAGCTTGGGACAGCTCACTGTAGATTAAAACAACAGCTTTGGACAGCTCACTGTAGATCACAACAACACCTCCGGACAGCTCACTGTAGATCACAACAACTCCGGACAGCTCACTGTAGATCACAACAACTCCGGACAGCTCACTGTAGATCACAACAACAGCTTGGGACAGCTCACTGTAGATCACAACAACTCCGGACAGCTCACTGTAGATCACAACAACAGCTTTGGACAGCTCACTGTAGATCACAAAAACAGCTTGTGACAGCTCACTGTAGATCACAACAACTCCGGATAGCTCACTGTAGATCACAACAACTCCGGACAGCTCACTGTAGATCACAACAACAACTCCGGACAGCTCACTGTAGATCACAACAACAGCTTGGGACAGCTCACTGTAGATCACAACAACTCCGGAAAGCTCACTGTAGTTCACAACAGCAGCTTTGGACAGCTCACTGTAGATCCCAACAACAGCTTGGGACAGCTCACTGTAGATCCCAACAACAGCTTGGGACAGCTCACTGTAGATCCCAACAACAGCTTGGGACAGCCCACTGTAGATCACAACAACTCCGGACAGCTCACTGTAGATCACAACAGCAGCTTTGGACAGCTCACTGTAGATCCCAACAACAGCTTGTGACAGCTCACTGTAGATCACAACAACTCCGGACAGCTCACTGTAGATCACAACAGCCGCTTTGGACAGCTCACTGTAGATCCCACCAACAGCTTGGGACAGCTCACTGTAGATCCCAACAACAGCTTGGGACAGCTCACTGTAGATTACAACAACAGCTTTGGACAGCTCACTGTAGATCCCAACAACAGCTTGGGACAGCTCACTGTAGATCACAACAACAGCTTGGGACAGCCCACTGTAGATCACAACAACTCCGGACAGCTCACTGTAGATCACAACAGCAGCTTTGGACAGCTCACTGTAGACCCCAACAACAGCTTGGGACAGCTCACTGTAGATCACAACAACAGCTTGGGACAGCTCACTGTAGATCCCAACAACAGCTTGGGACAGCCCACTGTAGATCACAACAACTCCGGACAGCTCACTGTAGATCACAAGAGCAGCTTTGGACAGCTACCTGTAGATCCCAACAACAGCTTGGGACAGCTCACTGTAGATCCCAACAACAGCTTGGGACAGCTCATTGTAGATCACAACAACAAACATGGACAGGTCACTGTAGATTACAACAACACTTCCGGACAGCTCACTGTAGATCCCAACAACAGCTTGGGACAGCTCACTGTAGATTACAACAACATCTTTGGACAGCTCACTGTAGATCACAACAACACCTCCGGACAGCTCACTGTAGATCACAACAACTCCGGACAGCTCACTGTAGATCACAACAACACCTCCGGACAGCTCACTGTAGATCACAACAACTCCGGACAGCTCACTGTAGATCACAACAACAGCTTTGGACAGCTCACTGTAGATTACAACAACAGCTTTGGACAGCTCACTGTAGATCACAACAACTCCGGACAGCTCACTGTAGATCACAACAACAGCTTTGGACAGCTCACTGTAGATCACAACAACTCCGGACAGCTCACTGTAGATCACAACAACTCCGGACAGCTCACTGTAGATCACAACAACAGCTTGGGACAGCTCACTGTAGATCACAACAACTCCGGACAGCTCACTGTAGATCACAACAACAGCTTTGGACAGCTCACTGTAGATTACAACAACAGCTTTGGACAGCTCACTGTAGATCCCAACAACAGCTTGGGACAGCTCACTGTAGATCACAACAACAGCTTGGGACAGCCCACTGTAGATCACAACAACTCCGGACAGCTCACTGTAGATCACAACAGCAGCTTTGGACAGCTCACTGTAGACCCCAACAACAGCTTGGGACAGCTCACTGTAGATCACAACAACAGCTTGGGACAGCTCACTGTAGATCCCAACAACAGCTTGGGACAGCCCACTGTAGATCACAACAACTCCGGACAGCTCACTGTAGATCACAAGAGCAGCTTTGGACAGCTACCTGTAGATCCCAACAACAGCTTGGGACAGCTCACTGTAGATCCCAACAACAGCTTGGGACAGCTCATTGTAGATCACAACAACAAACATGGACAGGTCACTGTAGATTACAACAACACTTCCGGACAGCTCACTGTAGATCCCAACAACAGCTTGGGACAGCTCACTGTAGATTACAACAACATCTTTGGACAGCTCACTGTAGATCACAACAACACCTCCGGACAGCTCACTGTAGATCACAACAACTCCGGACAGCTCACTGTAGATCACAACAACACCTCCGGACAGCTCACTGTAGATCACAACAACTCCGGACAGCTCACTGTAGATCACAACAACAGCTTTGGACAGCTCACTGTAGATTACAACAACAGCTTTGGACAGCTCACTGTAGATCACAACAACTCCGGACAGCTCACTGTAGATCACAACAACAGCTTTGGACAGCTCACTGTAGATCACAACAACTCCGGACAGCTCACTGTAGATCACAACAACTCCGGACAGCTCACTGTAGATCACAACAACAGCTTGGGACAGCTCACTGTAGATCACAACAACTCCGGACAGCTCACTGTAGATCACAACAACAGCTTTGGACAGCTCACTGTAGATCCCAAAAACAGCTTGTGACAGCTCACTGTAGATCACAACAACTCCGGACAGCTCACTGTAGATCACAACAACTCCGGACAGCTCACTGTAGATCACAACAACAACTCCGGACAGCTCACTGTAGATCACAACAACAGCTTGGGACAGCTCACTGTAGATCACAACAACTCCGGACAGATCACTGTAGATCACAAAAACAGCTTGGGACAGCTCACTGTAGATCCCAACAACAGATTGGGACAGCTCACTGTAGATCCAAACAACAACTTGGGACAGCTCACTGTAGATCACAACAACAGCTTGGGACAGCTCACTGTAGATCCCAACAACAGCTTGGGACAGCTCACTGTAGATCCCAACAACAGCTTGGGACAGCTCACTGTAGATCACAACAACAGCTTGGGACAGCTCACTGTAGATCACAAAAACAGCTTGGGACAGCTCACTGTAGATCCAAACAACAACTTTGGACAGCTCACTGTAGATCCCAATAACAGCTTGGGACAGCTCACTGTAGATCCGAACAACTCCGGACAGCTCACTGTAGATCACAACAACTCCGGACAGCTCACTGTAGATCACAACAACTCCGGACAGCTCACTGTAGATCACAACAACAGCTCTGGACAGCTCACTGTAGATCCAAACAACAACTTTGGACAGCTCACTGTAGATCCCAATAACAGCTTTGAACAGCTCACTGTAGATCCCAACAACAGCTTGGGACAGCTCACTGTAGATCACAACAACAGCTTGGGACAGCTCACTGTAGATCCCAACAACAGCTTGGGACAGCCCACTGTAGATCACAACAACTCCGGACAGCTCACTGTAGATCACAAGAGCAGCTTTGGACAGCTCACTGTAGATCCCAACAACAGCTTGGGACAGCTCACTGTAGATCACAACAACTCCGGACAGCTCACTGTAGATCACAACAGCAGCTTTGGACAGCTCACTGTAGATCCCAACAACAGCTTGGGACAGCTCACTGTAGATCCCAACAACAGCTTGGGACAGCTCACTGTAGATTACAACAACAGCTTTGGACAGCTCACTGTAGATCCCAACAACAGCTTGGGACAGCTCACTGTAGATAACAACAACAACATTGGACAGCTCACTGTAGATTACAACAACACCTCCGGACAGCTCACTGTATATCCCAACAACAGCTTGGGACAGCTCACTGTAGATTAAAACAACAGCTTTGGACAGCTCACTGTAGATCACAACAACACCTCCGGACAGCTCACTGTAGATCACAACAACTCCGGACAGCTCACTGTAGATCACAACAACAGCTTGGGACAGCTCACTGTAGATCACAACAACTCCGGACAGCTCACTGTAGATCACAACAACAGCTTTGGACAGCTCACTGTAGATCACAAAAACAGCTTGTGACAGCTCACTGTAGATCACAACAACTCCGGACAGCTCACTGTAGATCACAACAACTCCGGACAGCTCACTGTAGATCACAACAACAACTCCGGACAGCTCACTGTAGATCACAACAACAGCTTGGGACAGCTCACTGTAGATCACAACAACTCCGGAAAGCTCACTGTAGTTCACAACAGCAGCTTTGGACAGCTCACTGTAGATCCCAACAACAGCTTGGGACAGCTCACTGTAGATCCCAACAACAGCTTGGGACAGCTCACTGTAGATCCCAACAACAGCTTGGGACAGCCCACTGTAGATCACAACAACTCCGGACAGCTCACTGTAGATCACAACAGCAGCTTTGGACAGCTCACTGTAGATCCCAACAACAGCTTGGGACAGCTCACTGTAGATCACAACAACTCCGGACAGCTCACTGTAGATCACAACAGCAGCTTTGGACAGCTCACTGTAGATCCCACCAACAGCTTGGGACAGCTCACTGTAGATCCCAACAACAGCTTGGGACAGCTCACTGTAGATTACAACAACAGCTTTGGACAGCTCACTGTAGATCCCAACAACAGCTTGGGACAGCTCACTGTAGATCACAACAACAGCTTGGGACAGCCCACTGTAGATCACAACAACTCCGGACAGCTCACTGTAGATCACAACAGCAGCTTTGGACAGCTCACTGTAGACCCCAACAACAGCTTGGGACAGCTCACTGTAGATCACAACAACAGCTTGGGACAGCTCACTGTAGATCCCAACAACAGCTTGGGACAGCCCACTGTAGATCACAACAACTCCGGACAGCTCACTGTAGATCACAAGAGCAGCTTTGGACAGCTACCTGTAGATCCCAACAACAGCTTGGGACAGCTCACTGTAGATCACAACAACTCCGGACAGCTCACTGTAGATCACAACAGCAGCGTTGGACAGCTCACTGTAGATCCCAACAACAGCTTGGGACAGCTCACTGTAGATCCCAACAACAGCTTGGGACAGCTCACTGTAGATCACAACAACTCCGGACAGCTCACTGTAGATCACAACAGCAGCGTTGGACAGCTCACTGTAGATCCCACCAACAGCTTGGGACAGCTCACTGTAGATCCCAACAACAGCTTGGGACAGCTCACTGTAGATTACAACAACAGCTTTGGACAGCTCACTGTAGATCCCAACAACAGCTTGGGACAGCTCAATGTAGATCACAACAACAAACATGGACAGGTCACTGTAGATTACAACAACAGCTTGGGACAGCTCACTGTAGATTACAACAACATCTTTGGACAGCTCACTGTAGATCACAACAACACCTCCGGACAGCTCACTGTAGATCACAACAACTCCGGACAGCTCACTGTAGATCACAACAACACCTCCGGACAGCTCACTGTAGATCACAACAACTCCGGACAGCTCACTGTAGATCACAACAACAGCTTTGGACAGCTCACTGTAGATTACAACAACAGCTTTGGACAGCTCACTGTAGATCACAACAACTCCGGACAGCTCACTGTAGATCACAACAACAGCTTTGGACAGCTCACTGAGATCACAACACTCCGGACAGCTCACTGTAGATCACAACAACTCCGGACAGCTCACTGTAGATCACAACAACAGCTTGGGACAGCTCACTGTAGATCACAACAACTCCGGACAGCTCACTGTAGATCACAACAACAGCTTTGGACAGCTCACTGTAGATCCCAAAAACAGCTTGTGACAGCTCACTGTAGATCACAACAACTCCGGACAGCTCACTGTAGATCACAACAACTCCGGACAGCTCACTGTAGATCACAACAACAACTCCGGACAGCTCACTGTAGATCACAACAACAGCTTGGGACAGCTCACTGTAGATCACAAAAACTCCGGTCAGATCACTGTAGATCACAAAAACAGCTTGGGACAGCTCACTGTAGATCCCAACAACAGATTGGGACAGCTCACTGTAGATCCAAACAACAACTTGGGACAGCTCACTGTAGATCACAACAACAGCTTGGGACAGCTCACTGTAGATCCCAACAACAGCTTGGGACAGCTCACTGTAGATCCCAACAACAGCTTGGGACAGCTCACTGTAGATCACAACAACAGCTTGGGACAGCTCACTGTAGATCACAAAAACAGCTTGGGACAGCTCACTGTAGATCCAAACAACAACTTTGGACAGCTCACTGTAGATCCCAATAACAGCTTGGGACAGCTCACTGTAGATCCGAACAACTCCGGACAGCTCACTGTAGATCACAACAACTCCGGACAGCTCACTGTAGATCACAACAACTCCGGACAGCTCACTGTAGATCACAACAACAGCTCTGGACAGCTCACTGTAGATCCAAACAACAACTTTGGACAGCTCACTGTAGATCCCAATAACAGCTTTGAACAGCTCACTGTAGATCCCAACAACAGCTTGGGACAGCTCACTGTAGATCACAACAACAGCTTGGGACAGCTCACTGTAGATCCCAACAACAGCTTGGGACAGCCCACTGTAGATCACAACAACTCCGGACAGCTCACTGTAGATCACAAGAGCAGCTTTGGACAGCTCACTGTAGATCCCAACAACAGCTTGGGACAGCTCACTGTAGATCACAACAACTCCGGACAGCTCACTGTAGATCACAACAGCAGCTTTGGACAGCTCACTGTAGATCCCACCAACAGCTTGGGACAGCTCACTGTAGATCCCAACAACAGCTTGGGACAGCTCACTGTAGATTACAACAACAGCTTTGGACAGCTCACTGTAGATCCCAACAACAGCTTGGGACAGCTCACTGTAGATAACAACAACAACATTGGACAGCTCACTGTAGATTACAACAACACCTCCGGACAGCTCACTGTATATCCCAACAACAGCTTGGGACAGCTCACTGTAGATTAAAACAACAGCTTTGGACAGCTCACTGTAGATCACAACAACACCTCCGGACAGCTCACTGTAGATCACAACAACTCCGGACAGCTCACTGTAGATCACAACAACTCCGGACAGCTCACTGTAGATCACAACAACAGCTTGGGACAGCTCACTGTAGATCACAACAACTCCGGACAGCTCACTGTAGATCACAACAACAGCTTTGGACAGCTCACTGTAGATCACAAAAACAGCTTGTGACAGCTCACTGTAGATCACAACAACTCCGGACAGCTCACTGTAGATCACAACAACTCCGGACAGCTCACTGTAGATCACAACAACAACTCCGGACAGCTCACTGTAGATCACAACAACAGCTTGGGACAGCTCACTGTAGATCACAACAACTCCGGAAAGCTCACTGTAGTTCACAACAGCAGCTTTGGACAGCTCACTGTAGATCCCAACAACAGCTTGGGACAGCTCACTGTAGATCCCAACAACAGCTTGGGACAGCTCACTGTAGATCCCAACAACAGCTTGGGACAGCCCACTGTAGATCACAACAACTCCGGACAGCTCACTGTAGATCACAACAGCAGCTTTGGACAGCTCACTGTAGATCCCAACAACAGCTTGGGACAGCTCACTGTAGATCACAACAACTCCGGACAGCTCACTGTAGATCACAACAGCCGCTTTGGACAGCTCACTGTAGATCCCACCAACAGCTTGGGACAGCTCACTGTAGATCCCAACAACAGCTTGGGACAGCTCACTGTAGATTACAACAACAGCTTTGGACAGCTCACTGTAGATCCCAACAACAGCTTGGGACAGCTCACTGTAGATCACAACAACAGCTTGGGACAGCCCACTGTAGATCACAACAACTCCGGACAGCTCACTGTAGATCACAACAGCAGCTTTGGACAGCTCACTGTAGACCCCAACAACAGCTTGGGACAGCTCACTGTAGATCACAACAACAGCTTGGGACAGCTCACTGTAGATCCCAACAACAGCTTGGGACAGCCCACTGTAGATCACAACAACTCCGGACAGCTCACTGTAGATCACAAGAGCAGCTTTGGACAGCTACCTGTAGATCCCAACAACAGCTTGGGACAGCTCACTGTAGATCACAACAACTCCGGACAGCTCACTGTAGATCACAACAGCAGCGTTGGACAGCTCACTGTAGATCCCACCAACAGCTTGGGACAGCTCACTGTAGATCCCAACAACAGCTTGGGACAGCTCACTGTAGATTACAACAACAGCTTTGGACAGCTCACTGTAGATCCCAACAACAGCTTGGGACAGCTCAATGTAGATCACAACAACAAACATGGACAGGTCACTGTAGATTACAACAACACTTCCGGACAGCTCACTGTAGATCCCAACAACAGCTTGGGACAGCTCACTGTAGATTACAACAACATCTTTGGACAGCTCACTGTAGATCACAACAACACCTCCGGACAGCTCACTGTAGATCACAACAACTCCGGACAGCTCACTGTAGATCACAACAACACCTCCGGACAGCTCACTGTAGATCACAACAACTCCGGACAGCTCACTGTAGATCACAACAACAGCTTTGGACAGCTCACTGTAGATTACAACAACAGCTTTGGACAGCTCACTGTAGATCACAACAACTCCGGACAGCTCACTGTAGATCACAACAACAGCTTTGGACAGCTCACTGTAGATCACAACAACTCCGGACAGCTCACTGTAGATCACAACAACTCCGGACAGCTCACTGTAGATCACAACAACAGCTTGGGACAGCTCACTGTAGATCACAACAACTCCGGACAGCTCACTGTAGATCACAACAACAGCTTTGGACAGCTCACTGTAGATCCCAAAAACAGCTTGTGACAGCTCACTGTAGATCACAACAACTCCGGACAGCTCACTGTAGATCACAACAACTCCGGACAGCTCACTGTAGATCACAACAACAACTCCGGACAGCTCACTGTAGATCACAACAACAGCTTGGGACAGCTCACTGTAGATCACAACAACTCCGGACAGATCACTGTAGATCACAAAAACAGCTTGGGACAGCTCACTGTAGATCCCAACAACAGATTGGGACAGCTCACTGTAGATCCAAACAACAACTTGGGACAGCTCACTGTAGATCACAACAACAGCTTGGGACAGCTCACTGTAGATCCCAACAACAGCTTGGGACAGCTCACTGTAGATCCCAACAACAGCTTGGGACAGCTCACTGTAGATCACAACAACAGCTTGGGACAGCTCACTGTAGATCACAAAAACAGCTTGGGACAGCTCACTGTAGATCCAAACAACAACTTTGGACAGCTCACTGTAGATCCCAATAACAGCTTGGGACAGCTCACTGTAGATCCGAACAACTCCGGACAGCTCACTGTAGATCACAACAACTCCGGACAGCTCACTGTAGATCACAACAACTCCGGACAGCTCACTGTAGATCACAACAACAGCTCTGGACAGCTCACTGTAGATCCAAACAACAACTTTGGACAGCTCACTGTAGATCCCAATAACAGCTTTGAACAGCTCACTGTAGATCCCAACAACAGCTTGGGACAGCTCACTGTAGATCACAACAACAGCTTGGGACAGCTCACTGTAGATCCCAACAACAGCTTGGGACAGCCCACTGTAGATCACAACAACTCCGGACAGCTCACTGTAGATCACAAGAGCAGCTTTGGACAGCTCACTGTAGATCCCAACAACAGCTTGGGACAGCTCACTGTAGATCACAACAACTCCGGACAGCTCACTGTAGATCACAACAGCAGCTTTGGACAGCTCACTGTAGATCCCAACAACAGCTTGGGACAGCTCACTGTAGATCCCAACAACAGCTTGGGACAGCTCACTGTAGATTACAACAACAGCTTTGGACAGCTCACTGTAGATCCCAACAACAGCTTGGGACAGCTCACTGTAGATAACAACAACAACATTGGACAGCTCACTGTAGATTACAACAACACCTCCGGACAGCTCACTGTATATCCCAACAACAGCTTGGGACAGCTCACTGTAGATTAAAACAACAGCTTTGGACAGCTCACTGTAGATCACAACAACACCTCCGGACAGCTCACTGTAGATCACAACAACTCCGGACAGCTCACTGTAGATCACAACAACTCCGGACAGCTCACTGTAGATCACAACAACAGCTTGGGACAGCTCACTGTAGATCACAACAACTCCGGACAGCTCACTGTAGATCACAACAACAGCTTTGGACAGCTCACTGTAGATCACAAAAACAGCTTGTGACAGCTCACTGTAGATCACAACAACTCCGGACAGCTCACTGTAGATCACAACAACTCCGGACAGCTCACTGTAGATCACAACAACAACTCCGGACAGCTCACTGTAGATCACAACAACAGCTTGGGACAGCTCACTGTAGATCACAACAACTCCGGAAAGCTCACTGTAGTTCACAACAGCAGCTTTGGACAGCTCACTGTAGATCCCAACAACAGCTTGGGACAGCTCACTGTAGATCCCAACAACAGCTTGGGACAGCTCACTGTAGATCCCAACAACAGCTTGGGACAGCCCACTGTAGATCACAACAACTCCGGACAGCTCACTGTAGATCACAACAGCAGCTTTGGACAGCTCACTGTAGATCCCAACAACAGCTTGGGACAGCTCACTGTAGATCACAACAACTCCGGACAGCTCACTGTAGATCACAACAGCAGCTTTGGACAGCTCACTGTAGATCCCACCAACAGCTTGGGACAGCTCACTGTAGATCCCAACAACAGCTTGGGACAGCTCACTGTAGATTACAACAACAGCTTTGGACAGCTCACTGTAGATCCCAACAACAGCTTGGGACAGCTCACTGTAGATCACAACAACAGCTTGGGACAGCCCACTGTAGATCACAACAACTCCGGACAGCTCACTGTAGATCACAACAGCAGCTTTGGACAGCTCACTGTAGACCCCAACAACAGCTTGGGACAGCTCACTGTAGATCACAACAACAGCTTGGGACAGCTCACTGTAGATCCCAACAACAGCTTGGGACAGCCCACTGTAGATCACAACAACTCCGGACAGCTCACTGTAGATCACAAGAGCAGCTTTGGACAGCTACCTGTAGATCCCAACAACAGCTTGGGACAGCTCACTGTAGATCACAACAACTCCGGACAGCTCACTGTAGATCACAACAGCAGCGTTGGACAGCTCACTGTAGATCCCAACAACAGCTTGGGACAGCTCACTGTAGATCCCAACAACAGCTTGGGACAGCTCACTGTAGATCACAACAACTCCGGACAGCTCACTGTAGATCACAACAGCAGCGTTGGACAGCTCACTGTAGATCCCACCAACAGCTTGGGACAGCTCACTGTAGATCCCAACAACAGCTTGGGACAGCTCACTGTAGATTACAACAACAGCTTTGGACAGCTCACTGTAGATCCCAACAACAGCTTGGGACAGCTCAATGTAGATCACAACAACAAACATGGACAGGTCACTGTAGATTACAACAACAGCTTGGGACAGCTCACTGTAGATTACAACAACATCTTTGGACAGCTCACTGTAGATCACAACAACACCTCCGGACAGCTCACTGTAGATCACAACAACTCCGGACAGCTCACTGTAGATCACAACAACACCTCCGGACAGCTCACTGTAGATCACAACAACTCCGGACAGCTCACTGTAGATCACAACAACAGCTTTGGACAGCTCACTGTAGATTACAACAACAGCTTTGGACAGCTCACTGTAGATCACAACAACTCCGGACAGCTCACTGTAGATCACAACAACAGCTTTGGACAGCTCACAACAACTCCGGACAGCTCACTGTAGATCACAACAACTCCGGACAGCTCACTGTAGATCACAACAACAGCTTGGGACAGCTCACTGTAGATCACAACAACTCCGGACAGCTCACTGTAGATCACAGCAACAGCTTTGGACAGCTCACTGTAGATCCCAAAAACAGCTTGTGACAGCTCACTGTAGATCACAACAACTCCGGACAGCTCACTGTAGATCACAACAACTCCGGACAGCTCACTGTAGATCACAACAACAACTCCGGACAGCTCACTGTAGATCACAACAACAGCTTGGGACAGCTCACTGTAGATCACAACAACTCCGGACAGATCACTGTAGATCACAAAAACAGCTTGGGACAGCTCACTGTAGATCCCAACAACAGATTGGGACAGCTCACTGTAGATCCAAACAACAACTTGGGACAGCTCACTGTAGATCACAACAACAGCTTGGGACAGCTCACTGTAGATCCCAACAACAGCTTGGGACAGCTCACTGTAGATCCCAACAACAGCTTGGGACAGCTCACTGTAGATCACAACAACAGCTTGGGACAGCTCACTGTAGATCACAAAAACAGCTTGGGACAGCTCACTGTAGATCCAAACAACAACTTTGGACAGCTCACTGTAGATCCCAATAACAGCTTGGGACAGCTCACTGTAGATCCGAACAACTCCGGACAGCTCACTGTAGATCACAACAACTCCGGACAGCTCACTGTAGATCACAACAACTCCGGACAGCTCACTGTAGATCACAACAACAGCTCTGGACAGCTCACTGTAGATCCAAACAACAACTTTGGACAGCTCACTGTAGATCCCAATAACAGCTTTGAACAGCTCACTGTAGATCCCAACAACAGCTTGGGACAGCTCACTGTAGATCACAACAACAGCTTGGGACAGCTCACTGTAGATCCCAACAACAGCTTGGGACAGCCCACTGTAGATCACAACAACTCCGGACAGCTCACTGTAGATCACAAGAGCAGCTTTGGACAGCTCACTGTAGATCCCAACAACAGCTTGGGACAGCTCACTGTAGATCACAACAACTCCGGACAGCTCACTGTAGATCACAACAGCAGCTTTGGACAGCTCACTGTAGATCCCAACAAAAGCTTGGGACAGCTCACTGTAGATCCCAACAACAGCTTGGGACAGCTCACTGTAGATTACAACAACAGCTTTGGACAGCTCACTGTAGATCCCAACAACAGCTTGGGACAGCTCACTGTAGATAACAACAACAACATTGGACAGCTCACTGTAGATTACAACAACACCTCCGGACAGCTCACTGTATATCCCAACAACAGCTTGGGACACCTCACTGTAGATTAAAACAACAGCTTTGGACAGCTCACTGTAGATCACAACAACACCTCCGGACAGCTCACTGTAGATCACAACAACTCCGGACAGCTCACTGTAGATCACAACAACTCCGGACAGCTCACTGTAGATCACAACAACAGCTTGGGACAGCTCACTGTAGATCACAACAACTCCGGACAGCTCACTGTAGATCACAACAACAGCTTTGGACAGCTCACTGTAGATCACAAAAACAGCTTGTGACAGCTCACTGTAGATCACAACAACTCCGGACAGCTCACTGTAGATCACAACAACTCCGGACAGCTCACTGTAGATCACAACAACAACTCCGGACAGCTCACTGTAGATCACAACAACAGCTTGGGACAGCTCACTGTAGATCACAACAACTCCGGAAAGCTCACTGTAGTTCACAACAGCAGCTTTGGACAGCTCACTGTAGATCCCAACAACAGCTTGGGACAGCTCACTGTAGATCCCAACAACAGCTTGGGACAGCTCACTGTAGATCCCAACAACAGCTTGGGACAGCCCACTGTAGATCACAACAACTCCGGACAGCTCACTGTAGATCACAACAGCAGCTTTGGACAGCTCACTGTAGATCCCAACAACAGCTTGGGACAGCTCACTGTAGATCACAACAACTCCGGACAGCTCACTGTAGATCACAACAGCAGCTTTGGACAGCTCACTGTAGATCCCACCAACAGCTTGGGACAGCTCACTGTAGATCCCAACAACAGCTTGGGACAGCTCACTGTAGATTACAACAACAGCTTTGGACAGCTCACTGTAGATCCCAACAACAGCTTGGGACAACTCACTGTAGATCACAACAACAGCTTGGGACAGCCCACTGTAGATCACAACAACTCCGGACAGCTCACTGTAGATCACAACAACTCCGGACAGCTCACTGTAGATCACAACAACAACTCCGGACAGCTCACTGTAGATCACAACAACAGCTTGGGACAGCTCACTGTAGATCACAACAACTCCGGAAAGCTCACTGTAGTTCACAACAGCAGCTTTGGACAGCTCACTGTAGATCCCAACAACAGCTTGGGACAGCTCACTGTAGATCCCAACAACAGCTTGGGACAGCTCACTGTAGATCCCAACAACAGCTTGGGACAGCCCACTGTAGATCACAACAACTCCGGACAGCTCACTGTAGATCACAACAGCAGCTTTGGACAGCTCACTGTAGATCCCAACAACAGCTTGGGACAGCTCACTGTAGATCACAACAACTCCGGACAGCTCACTGTAGATCACAACAGCAGCTTTGGACAGCTCACTGTAGATCCCACCAACAGCTTGGGACAGCTCACTGTAGATCCCAACAACAGCTTGGGACAGCTCACTGTAGATTACAACAACAGCTTTGGACAGCTCACTGTAGATCCCAACAACAGCTTGGGACAGCTCACTGTAGATCACAACAACAGCTTGGGACAGCCCACTGTAGATCACAACAACTCCGGACAGCTCACTGTAGATCACAACAGCAGCTTTGGACAGCTCACTGTAGACCCCAACAACAGCTTGGGACAGCTCACTGTAGATCACAACAACAGCTTGGGACAGCTCACTGTAGATCCCAACAACAGCTTGGGACAGCCCACTGTAGATCACAACAACTCCGGACAGCTCACTGTAGATCACAAGAGCAGCTTTGGACAGCTACCTGTAGATCCCAACAACAGCTTGGGACAGCTCACTGTA
This sequence comes from Salvelinus alpinus, assembly GCF_045679555.1. Lineage (NCBI taxonomy): Eukaryota > Metazoa > Chordata > Actinopteri > Salmoniformes > Salmonidae > Salvelinus > Salvelinus alpinus. The sequence continues at coordinate 111,748,461 of NC_092088.1, read as the reverse complement.
GATCACAACAACTCCGGACAGCTCACTGTAGATCACAACAGCAGCGTTGGACAGCTCACTGTAGATCCCACCAACAGCTTGGGACAGCTCACTGTAGATCCCAACAACAGCTTGGGACAGCTCACTGTAGATTACAACAACAGCTTTGGACAGCTCACTGTAGATCCCAACAACAGCTTGGGACAGCTCAATGTAGATCACAACAACAAACATGGACAGGTCACTGTAGATTACAACAACACTTCCGGACAGCTCACTGTAGATCCCAACAACAGCTTGGGACAGCTCACTGTAGATTACAACAACATCTTTGGACAGCTCACTGTAGATCACAACAACACCTCCGGACAGCTCACTATAGATCACAACAACTCCGGACAGCTCACTGTAGATCACAACAACACCTCCGGACAGCTCACTGTAGATCACAACAACTCCGGACAGCTCACTGTAGATCACAACAACAGCTTTGGACAGCTCACTGTAGATCACAACAACTCCGGACAGCTCACTGTAGATCACAACAACAGCTTTGGACAGCTCACTGTAGATCACAACAACTCCGGACAGCTCACTGTAGATCACAACAACTCCGGACAGCTCACTGTAGATCACAACAACAGCTTGGGACAGCTCACTGTAGATCACAACAACTCCGGACAGCTCACTGTAGATCACAACAACAGCTTTGGACAGCTCACTGTAGATCCCAAAAACAGCTTGTGACAGCTCACTGTAGATCACAACAACTCCGGACAGCTCACTGTAGATCACAACAACTCCGGACAGCTCACTGTAGATCACAACAACAACTCCGGACAGCTCACTGTAGATCACAACAACAGCTTGGGACAGCTCACTGTAGATCACAACAACTCCGGACAGATCACTGTAGATCACAAAAACAGCTTGGGACAGCTCACTGTAGATCCCAACAACAGATTGGGACAGCTCACTGTAGATCCAAACAACAACTTGGGACAGCTCACTGTAGATCACAACAACAGCTTGGGACAGCTCACTGTAGATCCCAACAACAGCTTGGGACAGCTCACTGTAGATCCCAACAACAGCTTGGGACAGCTCACTGTAGATCACAACAACAGCTTGGGACAGCTCACTGTATATCACAAAAACAGCTTGGGACAGCTCACTGTAGATCCAAACAACAACTTTGGACAGCTCACTGTAGATCCCAATAACAGCTTGGGACAGCTCACTGTAGATCCGAACAACTCCGGACAGCTCACTGTAGATCACAACAACTCCGGACAGCTCACTGTAGATCACAACAACTCCGGACAGCTCACTGTAGATCACAACAAAAGCTCTGGACAGCTCACTGTAGATCCAAACAACAACTTTGGACAGCTCACTGTAGATCCCAATAACAGCTTTGAACAGCTCACTGTAGATCACAACAACACCTCCGGACAGCTCACTGTAGATCACAACAACAGCTTTGGACAGCTCACTGTAGATCACAACAACAGCTTTGGACAGCTCACTGTAGATCCAAACAACAACTTTGGACAGCTCACTGTAGATCCCAATAACAACTTTGGACAGCTCACTGTAGATCCCAACAACAGCTTGGGACAGCTCACTGTAGATCCCAACAACAGCTTGGGACAGCTCACTGTAGATCACAACAACAGCTTGGGACAGCTCACTGTAGATCACAAAAACAGCTTGGGACAGCTCACTGTAGATCCAAACAACAACTTTGGGCAGCTCACTGTAGATCCCAATAACAGCTTGGGACAGCTCACTGTAGATCCCAACAACTCCGGACAGCTCACTGTAGATCACAACAACTCCGGACAGCTCACTGTAGATCACAACAACTCCGGACAGCTCACTGTAGATCACAACAACTCCGGACAGCTCACTGTAGATCACAACAACAGCTTTGGACAGCTCACTGTAGATCCCAACAACTCCGGACAGCTCACTGTAGATCACAACAACTCCGGACAGCTCACTGTAGATCACAACAACTCCGGACAGCTCACTGTAGATCACAACAACAGCTTTGGACAGCTCACTGTAGATCCAAACAACAACTTTGGACAGCTCACTGTAGATCCCAACAACACCTCCGGACAGCTTACTGTAGATCACAACAACAGCTTTGGACAGCTCACTGTAGATCCCAATAACAGCTTGGGACAGCTCACTGTAGATCACAACAACAGCTTGGGACAGCTCACTGTAGATCCCAACAACAGCTTGGGACAGCCCACTGTAGATCACAACAACTCCGGACAGCTCACTGTAGATCACAAGAGCAGCTTTGGACAGCTACCTGTAGATCCCAACAACAGCTTGGGACAGCTCACTGTAGATCACAACAACTCCGGACAGCTCACTGTAGATCACAACAGCAGCGTTGGACAGCTCACTGTAGATCCCAACAACAGCTTGGGACAGCTCACTGTAGATCCCAACAACAGCTTGGGACAGCTCACTGTAGATCACAACAACTCCGGACAGCTCACTGTAGATCACAACAGCAGCGTTGGACAGCTCACTGTAGATCCCACCAACAGCTTGGGACAGCTCACTGTAGATCCCAACAACAGCTTGGGACAGCTCACTGTAGATTACAACAACAGCTTTGGACAGCTCACTGTAGATCCCAACAACAGCTTGGGACAGCTCAATGTAGATCACAACAACAAACATGGACAGGTCACTGTAGATTACAACAACAGCTTGGGACAGCTCACTGTAGATTACAACAACATCTTTGGACAGCTCACTGTAGATCACAACAACACCTCCGGACAGCTCACTGTAGATCACAACAACTCCGGACAGCTCACTGTAGATCACAACAACACCTCCGGACAGCTCACTGTAGATCACAACAACTCCGGACAGCTCACTGTAGATCACAACAACAGCTTTGGACAGCTCACTGTAGATTACAACAACAGCTTTGGACAGCTCACTGTAGATCACAACAACTCCGGACAGCTCACTGTAGATCACAACAACAGCTTTGGACAGCTCACAACAACTCCGGACAGCTCACTGTAGATCACAACAACTCCGGACAGCTCACTGTAGATCACAACAACAGCTTGGGACAGCTCACTGTAGATCACAACAACTCCGGACAGCTCACTGTAGATCACAACAACAGCTTTGGACAGCTCACTGTAGATCCCAAAAACAGCTTGTGACAGCTCACTGTAGATCACAACAACTCCGGACAGCTCACTGTAGATCACAACAACTCCGGACAGCTCACTGTAGATCACAACAACAACTCCGGACAGCTCACTGTAGATCACAACAACAGCTTGGGACAGCTCACTGTAGATCACAACAACTCCGGACAGATCACTGTAGATCACAAAAACAGCTTGGGACAGCTCACTGTAGATCCCAACAACAGATTGGGACAGCTCACTGTAGATCCAAACAACAACTTGGGACAGCTCACTGTAGATCACAACAACAGCTTGGGACAGCTCACTGTAGATCCCAACAACAGCTTGGGACAGCTCACTGTAGATCCCAACAACAGCTTGGGACAGCTCACTGTAGATCACAACAACAGCTTGGGACAGCTCACTGTAGATCACAAAAACAGCTTGGGACAGCTCACTGTAGATCCAAACAACAACTTTGGACAGCTCACTGTAGATCCCAATAACAGCTTGGGACAGCTCACTGTAGATCCGAACAACTCCGGACAGCTCACTGTAGATCACAACAACTCCGGACAGCTCACTGTAGATCACAACAACTCCGGACAGCTCACTGTAGATCACAACAACAGCTCTGGACAGCTCACTGTAGATCCAAACAACAACTTTGGACAGCTCACTGTAGATCCCAATAACAGCTTTGAACAGCTCACTGTAGATCCCAACAACAGCTTGGGACAGCTCACTGTAGATCACAACAACAGCTTGGGACAGCTCACTGTAGATCCCAACAACAGCTTGGGACAGCCCACTGTAGATCACAACAACTCCGGACAGCTCACTGTAGATCACAAGAGCAGCTTTGGACAGCTCACTGTAGATCCCAACAACAGCTTGGGACAGCTCACTGTAGATCACAACAACTCCGGACAGCTCTCTGTAGATCACAACAGCAGCTTTGGACAGCTCACTGTAGATCCCAACAACAGCTTGGGACAGCTCACTGTAGATCCCAACAACAGCTTGGGACAGCTCACTGTAGATTACAACAACAGCTTTGGACAGCTCACTGTAGATCCCAACAACAGCTTGGGACAGCTCACTGTAGATTAAAACAACAGCTTTGGACAGCTCACTGTAGATCACAACAACACCTCCGGACAGCTCACTGTAGATCACAACAACTCCGGACAGCTCACTGTAGATCACAACAACTCCGGACAGCTCACTGTAGATCACAACAACAGCTTGGGACAGCTCACTGTAGATCACAACAACTCCGGACAGCTCACTGTAGATCACAACAACAGCTTTGGACAGCTCACTGTAGATCACAAAAACAGCTTGTGACAGCTCACTGTAGATCACAACAACTCCGGACAGCTCACTGTAGATCACAACAACACCTCCGGACAGCTCACTGTAGATCACAACAACTCCGGACAGCTCACTGTAGATCACAACAACAGCTTTGGACAGCTCACTGTAGATTACAACAACAGCTTGGGACAGCTCACTGTAGATCACAACAACTCCGGACAGCTCACTGTAGATCACAACAACAGCTTTGGACAGCTCACAACAACTCCGGACAGCTCACTGTAGATCACAACAACTCCGGACAGCTCACTGTAGATCACAACAACAGCTTGGGACAGCTCACTGTAGATCACAACAACTCCGGACAGCTCACTGTAGATCACAACAACAGCTTTGGACAGCTCACTGTAGATCCCAAAAACAGCTTGTGACAGCTCACTGTAGATCACAACAACTCCGGACAGCTCACTGTAGATCACAACAACTCCGGACAGCTCACTGTAGATCACAACAACAACTCCGGACAGCTCACTGTAGATCACAACAACAGCTTGGGACAGCTCACTGTAGATCACAACAACTCCGGACAGATCACTGTAGATCACAAAAACAGCTTGGGACAGCTCACTGTAGATCCCAACAACAGATTGGGACAGCTCACTGTAGATCCAAACAACAACTTGGGACAGCTCACTGTAGATCACAACAACAGCTTGGGACAGCTCACTGTAGATCCCAACAACAGCTTGGGACAGCTCACTGTAGATCCCAACAACAGCTTGGGACAGCTCACTGTAGATCACAACAACAGCTTGGGACAGCTCACTGTAGATCACAAAAACAGCTTGGGACAGCTCACTGTAGATCCAAACAACAACTTTGGACAGCTCACTGTAGATCCCAATAACAGCTTGGGACAGCTCACTGTAGATCCGAACAACTCCGGACAGCTCACTGTAGATCACAACAACTCCGGACAGCTCACTGTAGATCACAACAACTCCGGACAGCTCACTGTAGATCACAACAACAGCTCTGGACAGCTCACTGTAGATCCAAACAACAACTTTGGACAGCTCACTGTAGATCCCAATAACAGCTTTGAACAGCTCACTGTAGATCCCAACAACAGCTTGGGACAGCTCACTGTAGATCACAACAACAGCTTGGGACAGCTCACTGTAGATCCCAACAACAGCTTGGGACAGCCCACTGTAGATCACAACAACTCCGGACAGCTCACTGTAGATCACAAGAGCAGCTTTGGACAGCTCACTGTAGATCCCAACAACAGCTTGGGACAGCTCACTGTAGATCACAACAACTCCGGACAGCTCTCTGTAGATCACAACAGCAGCTTTGGACAGCTCACTGTAGATCCCAACAACAGCTTGGGACAGCTCACTGTAGATCCCAACAACAGCTTGGGACAGCTCACTGTAGATTACAACAACAGCTTTGGACAGCTCACTGTAGATCCCAACAACAGCTTGGGACAGCTCACTGTAGATTAAAACAACAGCTTTGGACAGCTCACTGTAGATCACAACAACACCTCCGGACAGCTCACTGTAGATCACAACAACTCCGGACAGCTCACTGTAGATCACAACAACTCCGGACAGCTCACTGTAGATCACAACAACAGCTTGGGACAGCTCACTGTAGATCACAACAACTCCGGACAGCTCACTGTAGATCACAACAACAGCTTTGGACAGCTCACTGTAGATCACAAAAACAGCTTGTGACAGCTCACTGTAGATCACAACAACTCCGGACAGCTCACTGTAGATCACAACAACTCCGGACAGCTCACTGTAGATCACAACAACAACTCCGGACAGCTCACTGTAGATCACAACAACAGCTTGGGACAGCTCACTGTAGATCACAACAACTCCGGAAAGCTCACTGTAGTTCACAACAGCAGCTTTGGACAGCTCACTGTAGATCCCAACAACAGCTTGGGACAGCTCACTGTAGATCCCAACAACAGCTTGGGACAGCTCACTGTAGATCCCAACAACAGCTTGGGACAGCCCACTGTAGATCACAACAACTCCGGACAGCTCACTGTAGATCACAACAGCAGCTTTGGACAGCTCACTGTAGATCCCAACAACAGCTTGGGACAGCTCACTGTAGATCACAACAACTCCGGACAGCTCACTGTAGATCACAACAGCAGCTTTGGACAGCTCACTGTAGATCCCACCAACAGCTTGGGACAGCTCACTGTAGATCCCAACAACAGCTTGGGACAGCTCACTGTAGATTACAACAACAGCTTTGGACAGCTCACTGTAGATCCCAACAACAGCTTGGGACAGCTCACTGTAGATCACAACAACAGCTTGGGACAGCCCACTGTAGATCACAACAACTCCGGACAGCTCACTGTAGATCACAACAGCAGCTTTGGACAGCTCACTGTAGACCCCAACAACAGCTTGGGACAGCTCACTGTAGATCACAACAACAGCTTGGGACAGCTCACTGTAGATCCCAACAACAGCTTGGGACAGCCCACTGTAGATCACAACAACTCCGGACAGCTCACTGTAGATCACAAGAGCAGCTTTGGACAGCTACCTGTAGATCCCAACAACAGCTTGGGACAGCTCACTGTAGATCACAACAACTCCGGACAGCTCACTGTAGATCACAACAGCAGCGTTGGACAGCTCACTGTAGATCCCACCAACCGCTTGGGACAGCTCACTGTAGATCCCAACAACAGCTTGGGACAGCTCACTGTAGATTACAACAACAGCTTTGGACAGCTCACTGTAGATCCCAACAACAGCTTGGGACAGCTCAATGTAGATCACAACAACAAACATGGACAGGTCACTGTAGATTACAACAACACTTCCGGACAGCTCACTGTAGATCCCAACAACAGCTTGGGACAGCTCACTGTAGATTAAAACAACATCTTTGGACAGCTCACTGTAGATCACAACAACACCTCCGGACAGCTCACTATAGATCACAACAACTCCGGACAGCTCACTGTAGATCACAACAACACCTCCGGACAGCTCACTGTAGATCACAACAACTCCGGACAGCTCACTGTAGATCACAACAACAGCTTTGGACAGCTCACTGTAGATTA